>NC_048567.1:82929558-82964922 GCF_013265735.2 Oncorhynchus mykiss | reverse complement strand
GGCGGGAGAGTCCCTTTGTCTTGGGCGGGAGATTCCCTTTGTCTTGGGCGAAAGAGTCCCCTTTGTCTTGGGCGGAAGAGTCCCTTTGTCTTGGGTCGAAAGAGTCCCTTTGTCTTGGGCGGGAGATTCCCTTTGTCTTGGGCGGGAGAGTCCCTTTGTCTTGGGCGGGAAGAGTCCCTTTGTCTTGGGCGGGAGAGTCCCTTTGTCTTGGGACGGAAGATCCCTTTTGTCTTGGGCGGGAGAGTCCCTTTGTCTTGGGCGGGAGATTCCCTTTGTCTTGGGCGGGAGATTCCCTTTGTCTTGGGCGGGAGAGTCCCTTTGTCTTGGGCGGAAGAGTCCCTTTGTCTTGGGCGGGAGATTCCCTTTGTCTTGGGCGGGAGAGTCCCTTTGTCTTGGGCGGAAGATTCCCTTTGTCTTGGCGGGAAGAGTCCCTTTGTCTTGGCGGGAAGATTCCCTTTGTCTTGGGCGAAGATTCCCTTTGTCTTGGGCGGGAGATTCCATTTGTCTTGGGCGAAAGAGTCCCTTTGTCTTGGGCGGGAGATTCCCTTTGTCTTGGGCGGGAGAGTCCCTTTGTCTTGGGCGAAAGAGTCCCTTTGTCTTGGGCGAAAGGGTCCCTTTGTCTTGGACAAAAGAGTCCCTTTGTCTTGGGCGAAAGAGTCCCTTTGTCTTGGGCGGGAGATTCCCTTTGTCTTGGGCGAAAGAGTCCCTTTGTCTTGGGTGGGAGAGTCCCTTTGTCTTGGGTGAAAGAGTCCCTTTGTCTTGGGCGAAAGAGTCCCTTTGTCTTGGGTGGGAGAGTCCCTTTGTCTTGGGCGAAAGAGTCCCTTTGTCTTGGGCGGGAGAGTCCCTTTGTCTTGGGACGGAAAGTCCCTTTTTCTTGGGCGGGAGAGTCCCTTTGTCTTGGGCGGGAGATTCCCGTTGTCTTGGGCGGGAGATTCCCTTTGTCTTGGGCGGGAGAGTCCCTTTGTCTTGGGCGGGAGATTCCCTTTGTCTTGGGCGGGAGATTCCCTTTGTCTTGGGCGGGAGAGTCCCTTTTCTTGGGCGGGAGATTCCCATTGTCTTGGGCGGGAGATTCCCTTTGTCTTGGGCGGGAGATTCCCTTTGTCTTGGGCGGGAGAGTCCCTTTGTCTTGGGCGGGAGATTCCCTTTGTCTTGAGCGGGAGAGTCCCTTTGTCTTGGGCGGGAGAGTCCCTTTGTCTTGGGGGGGAGATTCCCTTTGTCTTGGGCGGGAGATTCCCTTTGTCTTGGGCGGGAGATTCCCTATGTCTTGGGCGGGAGATTCCCTTTGTCTTGGGCGGGAGATTCCATTTGTCTTGGGCGAAATAGTCCCTTTGTCTTGGGCGGGAGATTCCCTTTGTCTTGGGCGGGAGAGTCCCTTTGTCTTGGGAGGGAGATTCCCTTTGTCTTGGGCGGGAGAGTCCCTTTGTCTTGGGCGGGAGAGTCCCTTTGTCTTGGGTGAAAGAGTCCCTTTGTCTTGGGTGCAAGAGTCCCTTTGTCTTGTTCGGGAGATTCCCTTTGTCTTGGGCGGGAGATTCCCTTTGTTTTGGGCGGGAGAGTCCCTTTGTCTTGGGCGGGAGATTCCTGTTGTCTTGGGCGGGAGATTACCTTTGTCTTGGGTGAAAGAGTCCCTTTGTCTTGTTCGGGAGATTCCCTTTGTCTTGGGTGAAAGAGTCCCTTTGTCTTGGGTGAAAGAGTCCCTTTGTCTTGGGCGGGAGATTCCCTTTGTCTTGGGCGGGAGATTCCCTTTGTCTTGGGCGGGAGATTCCCTTTGTCTTGGGCGGGAGATTCCCTTTGTCTTGGGCGGGAGATTCCCTTTGTCTTTGGCGGGAGAGTCCCTTTGTCTTGGGCGGGAGATTCCCTTTGTCTTGGGCGGGAGATTCCCTTTGTCTTGGGCGGGAGATTCCATTTGTCTTGGGCGAAAGAGTCCCTTTGTCTTGGGCGGGAGATTCCCTTTGTCTTGGGCGGGAGAGTCCCTTTGTCTTGGGCGAAAGAGTCCCTTTGTCTTGGGCGAAAGGGTCCCTTTGTCTTGGACAAAATAGTCCCTTTGTCTTGGACGAAAGAGTCCCTTTGTCTTGGGCGGGAGATTCCCTTTGTCTTGGGCGAAAGAGTCCCTTTGTCTTGGGCGGGAGAGTCCCTTTGTCTTGGGCGAAAGAGTCCCTTTGTCTTGGATGAAAGAGTCCCTTTGTCTTGGACGAAAGAGTCCCTTTGTCTTGGGCGAAAGAGTCCCTTTGTCTTGGGTGGGAGATTCCCTTTGTCTTGGGCAAAAGAGTCCCTTTCTCTTGGGCGGGAGAGTCCCTTTGTCTTGTGCGAAAGAGTCCCTTTGTCTTGGGTGAAAGAGTCCCTTTGTCTTGGGCGAAAGAGTCCCTTTGTCTTTGGCGAAAGAGTCCCTTTGTCTTCGGTGAAAGAGTCCCTTTGTCTTGGACGAAAGAGTCCCTTTGTCTTGGGCGAAAGAGTCCCTTTGTCTTGGGCGAAAGAGTCCCTTTGTCTTTGGCGAAAGAGTCCCTTTGTCTTGGGCGAAAGAGTCCCTTTGTCTTGGGCGAAAGAGTCCCTTTGTCTTGGGCGGGAGAGTCCCTTTGTCTTGGGTGGGAGAGTCCCTTTGTCTTGGGTGAAAGAGTCCCTTTGTCTTGGGCGAAAGAGTCCCTTTGTCTTGGGTGGGAGAGTCCCTTTGTCTTGGGCGAAAGAGTCCCTTTGTCTTGGGCGGGAGAGTCCCTTTGTCTTGGGAGGGAAAGTCCCTTTTTCTTGGGCGGGAGAGTCCCTTTGTCTTGGGCGGGAGATTCCCTTTGTCTTGGGCGAAAGAGCCCCTATGTCTTGGGCGAAAGAGTCCCTTTGTCTTGGGCGAAAGAGTCCCTTTGTCTTGGGCGGGAGATTCCCTTTGTCTTGGGCGAAAGAGTCCCTTTGTCTTGGGTGAAAGAGTCCCTTTGTCTTGGACGAAAGAGTCCCTTTGTCTTGGGCGAAAGAGTCCCTTTGTCTTGGACGAAAGAGTCCCTTTGTCTTGGGCGAAAGAGTCCCTTTGTCTTGGGTGGGAGATTCCCTTTGTCTTGGGCAAAAGAGTCCCTTTCTCTTGGGCGGGAGAGTCCCTTTGTCTTGTGCGAAAGAGTCCCTTTGTCTTGGGTGAAAGAGTCCCTTTGTCTTGGGCGAAAGAGTCCCTTTGTCTTTGGCGAAAGAGTCCCTTTGTCTTGGGTGAAAGAGTCCCTTTGTCTTGGACGAAAGAGTCCCTTTGTCTTGGGCAAAAGAGTCCCTTTTTCTTGGGTGGGAGATTCCCTTTGTCTTGGGCAAAAGAGTCCCTTTCTCTTGGGCGGGAGAGTCCCTTTGTCTTGTGCGAAAGAGTCCCTTTGTCTTGGGTGAAAGAGTCCCTTTGTCTTGGGCGAAAGAGTCCCTTTGTCTTTGGCGAAAGAGTCCCTTTGTCTTGGGCGAAAGAGTCCCTTTGTCTTGGGCGAAAGAGTCCCTTTGTCTTGGGCGGGAGAGTCCCTTTGTCTTGGGTGGGAGAGTCCCTTTGTCTTGGGTGAAAGAGTCCCTTTGTCTTGGGCGAAAGAGTCCCTTTGTCTTGGGCGGGAGAGTCCCTTTGTCTTGGGAGGGAAAGTCCCTTTTTCTTGGGCGGGAGAGTCCCTTTGTCTTGGGCGGGAGATTCCCGTTGTCTTGGGCGGGAGATTCCCTTTGTCTTGGGCGGGAGAGTCCCTTTGTCTTGGGCGGGAGATTCCCTTTGTCTTGGGCGGGAGATTCCCTTTGTCTTGGGCGGGAGATTCCCTTTGTCTTGGGCGGGAGAGTCCCTTTGTCTTGGGCGGGAGATTCCCTTTGTCTTGAGCGGGAGAGTCCCTTTGTCTTGGGCGGGAGAGTCCCTTTGTCTTGGGGGGGAGATTCCCTTTGTCTTGGGCGGGAGATTCCCTTTGTCTTGGGCGGGAGATTCCCTATGTCTTGGGCGGGAGATTCCCTTTGTCTTGGGCGGGAGATTCCCTTTGTCTTGGGCGAAATAGTCCCTTTGTCTTGGGCGGGAGATTCCCTTTGTCTTGGGCGGGAGAGTCCCTTTGTCTTGGGAGGGAGATTCCCTTTGTCTTGGGCGGGAGAGTCCCTTTGTCTTGGGCGGGAGAGTCCCTTTGTCTTGGGTGAAAGAGTCCCTTTGTCTTGGGTGCAAGAGTCCCTTTGTCTTGTTCGGGAGATTCCCTTTGTCTTGGGCGGGAGATTCCCTTTGTTTTGGGCGGGAGAGTCCCTTTGTCTTGGGCGGGAGATTCCTGTTGTCTTGGGCGGGAGATTACCTTTGTCTTGGGTGAAAGAGTCCCTTTGTCTTGTTCGGGAGATTCCCTTTGTCTTGGGTGAAAGAGTCCCTTTGTCTTGGGTGAAAGAGTCCCTTTGTCTTGGGCGGGAGATTCCCTTTGTCTTGGGCGGGAGATTCCCTTTGTCTTGGGCGGGAGATTCCCTTTGTCTTGGGCGGGAGATTCCCTTTGTCTTGGGCGGGAGATTCCCTTTGTCTTTGGCGGGAGAGTCCCTTTGTCTTGGGCGGGAGATTCCCTTTGTCTTGGGCGGGAGATTCCCTTTGTCTTGGGCGGGAGATTCCATTTGTCTTGGGCGAAAGAGTCCCTTTGTCTTGGGCGGGAGATTCCCTTTGTCTTGGGCGGGAGAGTCCCTTTGTCTTGGGCGAAAGAGTCCCTTTGTCTTGGGCGAAAGGGTCCCTTTGTCTTGGACAAAAGAGTCCCTTTGTCTTGGGCGAAAGAGTCCCTTTGTCTTGGGCGGGAGATTCCCTTTGTCTTGGGCGAAAGAGTCCCTTTGTCTTGGGCGGGAGATTCCTGTTGTCTTGGGCGAAAGAGTCCCTTTGTCTTAGGTGAAAGAGTCCCTTTGTCTTGGACGAAAGAGTCCCTTTGTCTTGGGCGAAAGAGTCCCTTTGTCTTGGGTGGGAGATTCCCTTTGAGAGTCCCTTTGTCTTGGGCGGGAGATTCCCTTTGTCTTGGGCGAAAGAGCCCCTATGTCTTGGGCGAAAGAGTCCCTTTGTCTTGGGCGAAAGAGTCCCTTTGTCTTGGGCGGGAGATTCCCTTTGTCTTGGGCGAAAGAGTCCCTTTGTCTTGGGTGAAAGAGTCCCTTTGTCTTGGACGAAAGAGTCCCTTTGTCTTGGGCGAAAGAGTCCCTTTGTCTTGGACGAAAGAGTCCCTTTGTCTTGGGCGAAAGAGTCCCTTTGTCTTGGGTGGGAGATTCCCTTTGTCTTGGGCAAAAGAGTCCCTTTCTCTTGGGCGGGAGAGTCCCTTTGTCTTGTGCGAAAGAGTCCCTTTGTCTTGGGTGAAAGAGTCCCTTTGTCTTGGGCGAAAGAGTCCCTTTGTCTTTTGCGAAAGAGTCCCTTTGTCTTGGGCGAAAGAGTCCCTTTGTCTTGGGCGAAAGAGTCCCTTTGTCTTGGGCGGGAGAGTCCCTTTGTCTTGGGTGGGAGAGTCCCTTTGTCTTGGGTGAAAGAGTCCCTTTGTCTTGGGCGAAAGAGTCCCTTTGTCTTGGGTGGGAGAGTCCCTTTGTCTTGGGAGAAAGAGTCCCTTTGTCTTGGGCGGGAGAGTCCCTTTGTCTTGGGCGGGAAAGTCCCTTTGTCTTGGGCGGGAGAGTCCCTTTGTCTTGGGCGGGAGATTCCCTTTGTCTTGGGCGAAAGAGCCCCTATGTCTTGGGCGAAAGAGTCCCTTTGTCTTGGGCGAAAGAGTCCCTTTGTCTTGGGCGGGAGATTCCCTTTGTCTTGGGCGGGAGAGTCCCTTTGTCTTGGGCGGGAGAGTCCCTTTGTCTTGGGCGAAAGAGTCCCTTTGTCTTGGGCGGGAGATTCCCTTTGTCTTGGGCGGGAGTGTCCCTTTGTCTTGGGCGAAAGAGTCCCTTTGTCTTGGGCGAAAGAGTCCCTTTGTCTTGGGCGGGAGAGTCCCTTTGTCTTGGGTGGGAGAGTCCCTTTGTCTTGGGTGAAAGAGTCCCTTTGTCTTGGGCGAAAGAGTCCCTTTGTCTTGGGTGGGAGAGTCCCTTTGTCTTGGGAGAAAGAGTCCCTTTGTCTTGGGCGGGAGAGTCCCTTTGTCTTGGGCGGGAAAGTCCCTTTGTCTTGGGCGGGAGAGTCCCTTTGTCTTGGGCGGGAGATTCCCTTTGTCTTGGGCGAAAGAGCCCCTATGTCTTGGGCGAAAGAGTCCCTTTGTCTTGGGCGAAAGAGTCCCTTTGTCTTGGGCGGGAGATTCCCTTTGTCTTGGGCGGGAGAGTCCCTTTGTCTTGGGCGGGAGAGTCCCTTTGTCTTGGGCGAAAGAGTCCCTTTGTCTTGGGCGGGAGATTCCCTTTGTCTTGGGCGGGAGTGTCCCTTTGTCTTGGGCGGGAGATTCCCTTTGTCTTGGGCAGGAGAGTCCCTTTGTCTTGGGCGAAAGAGTCCCTTTGTCTTGGGCGAAAGAGTCCCTTTGTCTTGGGCGAAAGAGTCCCTTTGTCTTGGACGAAAGAGTCCCTTTGTCTTGGGCGAAAGAGTCCCTTTGTCTTGGGCGGGAGATTCCCTTTGTCTTGGGCGAAAGAGTCCCTTTGTCTTGGGCGGGAGAGTCCCTTTGTCTTGGGCGAAAGAGTCCCTTTGTCTTGGGTGAAAGAGTCCCTTTGTCTTGGACGAAAGAGTCCCTTTGTCTTGGGCGAAAGAGTCCCTTTGTCTTGGATGAAACAGTCCCTTTGTCTTGGGCGAAAGAGTCCCTTTGTCTTGGGCAGGAGAGTCCCTTTGTCTTGGGCGAAAGTGTCCCTTTGTCTTGGGCGAAAGAGTCCCTTTGTCTTTGGCGAAAGAGTCCCTTTGTCTTGGGCGAAAGAGTCCCTTTGTCTTGGGCGGGAGAGTCCCTTTGTCTTGCGTGGGAGAGTCCCTTTGTCTTGGGCGAAAGAGTCCCTTTGTCTTGGGCGAAAGAGTCCCTTTGTCTTGGGCGGGTGGTCTTGGGTGGGAGAGTCCCTTTGTCTTGGGCTGGTGGTCTTGGGTGGGTGGTCAGGGTGGTTGGTTGGTTGGTTGGGTGGTCAGGGTGTTTGGTTGGTTGGTCAGGATGGTTGGTTGGTTGGTTGGTTGGACGGGTGGGTGGTTGGTTGGGTGGTCAGAGTGGGTGTATAACGTAAACATCTAGTATTCCAAACGTTGCAAGTTTGAATCTCATCACGGATCATTTTAGCTAATTAGCAAATTTTGACCACTTACTACTTTTTTAGCTGTACGTAACAAGAATATAAACCCAACACGCAACAAGAATATAAACCCAACACGCAACAAGATTATAAACCCAACACGCAACAAGAATATAAACCCAACACGCAACAATAATATAAACCCAACACGCAACAAGATTATAAACCCAACACGCAACAAGATTATAAACCCAACACGCAACAATAATATAAACCCAACACGCAACAAGATTTGACTGAGTTATAGTTCATATGAGGAAATCAGTCAATTTCAATAAACTCATTAGGCCCTAATCTATGGATTTCACATGACTAGATATGGGTGCTGCCATGGGCCAATCACAATGGGTTTTTCCAGTAGCTAGCTACACCGCTACATGGTAAAACAGTAGGGTGTAGTTCCAGTAGTTAGCTACATGGTAAAACAGTAGTGTGTAGTTCCAGTAGTTAGCTACACCGCTACATGGTAAAACAGTAGTGTGTAGTTCCAGTAGTTAGCTACACCGCTACCTGGTAAAACAGTAGTGTGTAGTTCCAGTAGTTAGCTACACCGCTACATGGTAAAACAGTAGTGTGTAGTTCCAGTAGCTAGCTACACCGCTACATGGTAAAAAGTAATTAACTACTGAAAACACTGCCAAGATTTGAATTTAGTTCAACTACCACCAAACTACAACAAAATGTAACTAAATTACTAGTTGAACTATATGTAGTTCACTACTCTCCAATACTGACATAGTCTCCTGTCTGTGTAGAGTCTATCCTACAGCGTATGGTGGAGACCCTGGACAGGTATGGTATTGACCCTAGAGAGCTGACCCCCCAGCAGCTCTACAGACTGGCTGTGGTGCTGCAGCTGATGCAGGCTGAGGACAAGGACAACATAGGTACTTACTTACAACACATTACACATTACATGAGTCGTTAAATAAATGATACAGATTTCCTTATTTTTTTTGCCTCCCAGTCTGTCCTTTTTATTGAATTTCCAGCAACCTGGTCTCAGAGCATTTTGTATTATTCTGTGCGTAAGTCACTCCGTTTAGTATGATACGTTACGTTTAGTTTGGTATGTATTCATTTGTGGATGTCAATCGCACATTTCGTATAATTACAATTCATATTGTATGTAATGAATTTGCAAAATGTGCAATATGTTACGAATTTGGTAAATGTACAATATGTTATGAATTTACAAAATGCTACGAATTCTAGCTAGCTTGCTAACGTTAGCTAGGCTAGGGGTTCGGGTTAGGAGTTAGGGTTAAGGTTACAATTAAGTTTAGGAGTTAGGTTAACGGTTTAAGGTTAGGTGAAGGCTTGTTAACATGCTAAGTAGTTGCAAAGTAGCTAACAAGTTGCAGGTAGTTGAAAGTTGCTAATTCGCTAAAATGCTAAATTTGTAAGTGATGAGATTCAAACTCGCAACTTTTGGGTTGCTAGACATTCGCGTTACCCATCCACCCCGACCAACCACCCTCTAGTTGATTTTGCCTCAAGTAACCATCTGTCTTGTGTAATCATACAAAAACGTAACATATCATTCCAAATGGAGAGCCTTCGGATTTGCATACAGAATAATACAAAATGCTCTGAGACCAGGTTGGTATACAAAATGACCTGTGAAGTGCTGTGCCCACGTACTACAGCACACTGTTACCCTTTTCCTCTTGTTGGACCATCCTAATCTCACGAGCTGCCAGGATGGCATATCAGGGCAGTCCTTTTCAACACAGTTCGTGTAAACTATGGTGGGATGCCTCACAAGGCTAGCGCAGTACATCTTGGTTTGGCTCGATATGTGTGAAAAGGGGGTATATCTGTCTGCACACAGAAAGGCCCATAGTCATTTAATACCAATGAATAATGAATACATTACATGAGTCATTTCCTATACTCCATCTGCCTTGTTGAAAAAGGCCTTTATATTGCTCCCTCTTGTTTTTCAGAGCCACTTACCAATGATCCAAAGAAGGTATGTTCAGATCAGACAGGAGTATACATGGTACATAAAGTACATCAAATGTCATGTGACGAAAACATGTTGTTTACTGTAACACAATGACCGTATAACCATAATCTTCATGTGTGTCCTCCTCCTTCTTCTTCTCCTCCTCATCTTCATTCCTCCTTCGCCTCCTCCTGCTCCTCCTCCTCTGCCTCTTCCTCCTCTTCCTCTTCCATCTTCCCTCCACCTCCTCCTGCTCCTCCTCCTTCTTCTCCTCCTCATCTTCATCCTCCTTCCTCCTTCGCCTCCTCCTGCTCCTCTTCCTCTGCCTCTTCCTCCTCTTCCTCCTCCATCTTCCCTCCACCTCCTCCTGCTCCTCCTCCTCATCTTCCTCATCTTCATCTTCCTTCCTCCTTCACCTCCTCCGCCTCCTCATGCTCCTCCTCCTCTGCCTCTTCCTCCTCCATCTTCCCTCCACCTCCTTCTGCTCCTCCTCCTCATCTTCCTCATCTTCATCTTCCTTCCTCCTTCGCCTCCTCCTCCTTCTCCTCCTCATCTTCCTCATCTTCATCTTCCTTCCTCCTTCGACCTCCTCCTGCTCCTCCTCCTCTGCCTCTTCCTCCTCCGTCTTCCCTCCACCTCTTCCTCCTATACACAGACTCAGCAGGTTCTTAAAAGCAGTGACACAGTGCCCGAAAAGGTAGAGAAAGCTCCCGTCCTTGTCCGTGGGCCCAAAGTGGTCCCTACCCTGGCCTCAGCTGCCACTAGTCCCCCCATCACGGCACCTCTAGAGGGCAGCGTGACGGCCAAGGACTCCTCCGTCTCTGTGGAGGATGTGAAAGAGAAGGTGAAAAGCTCCAATATCCCAGCTGCTGAGAGGGGAACAGCAGACAGGGAGAAGTATGGATACATCGTCACCAACCAGAGGTCTGTTCTGGTAACTGACTGTGTGAATATCTAGTTTAATAACCTCTCATAGTACATAATACAGGCTGGACTGGGTCATCCTGTTACAAATGGATATGACGTACGTTAAATGTATCGGTGCCTGAGTCCCTTGTATCATTAGCTCGTCAATGCCGGATGGCAAGGTCACATGCTGTGATGTTGAGTCTTGACTCAGGTCACATGCTGTGATGTTGAGTATCTAAGGTCACATGCTGTGATGTTGAGTCTCGACTCAGGTCACATGCTGTGATGTTGAGTCTCTAGGGTTTTATGCTGTGATGTTGAGTCTCTAAGGTCACATGCTGTGATGTTGAGTATCTAAGGTCACATGCTGTGATGTTGAGTCTCGACTCAGGTCACAGGCTGTGATGTTGAGTCTCTAGGGTTTTATGCTGTGATATTGAGTCTAGACTCAGGTCACATGCTGTGATGTTGAGTCTCTAGGGCTTTATGCTGTGATGTTGAGTCTCTAAGGTCACATGCTGTGATGTTGAGTCTCTAAGGTCACATGCTGTGATGTTGAGTCTCTAAGTTCACATGCTGTGATGTTGAGTCTAGACTCAGGTCACATGCTGTGATGTTGAGTCTCTAGGGTTTTATGCTGTGATTTTGAGACTAGACTCTCAGGTCATATGCTGTGATGTTGAGTCTAGGCCCTAAGGTCACATGCTGTGATGTTGAGTCTAGGCCGTAAGGTCACATGCTGTGATGTTGAGTCTCTAAGGTCATATGCATGTTGATGAACGTGTTGATTGTGTGTTGTGGTTGGTGTTGTTATTGTTCTCCAGTCCTCTCAGTCTGTATAATGGGGTGAAACTACTGGGCGTACTTGCAGAGAGGATCCACCTGACTACCAGCAGCTTCATCAACATCAGGTAGTGCACTGTGTGTGTGTGTGGTGTGTTTGTGTGTAGGCATGTGTGTGTAAGCTAATCGACTCATTTTGTTCCTCCAGTGTGGTGGGCCCTGCCCTGACGTTCAGGATCAGGCAGAACCCTCAGAACATGAGTGCAGAGGATATGGCTGAGAAGGCTGGTGAGAACATCTCTCTCTCTCTATCTCTCTCTCTCTCTCTCTCTCTCTCTCTCTCTCTCTCTCTCTCCCTGTCTCTGTCTCTATGTCTCTGTCTCTATGTCTCTCTCTCTATGTCTCTCTCTCTCTCTCTCTTTCTGTCTCTGTCTCTATGTCTCTCTCTCTATGTCTCTCTCTCTATGTCTCTCTCTCTCTGTCTCTCTCTGTCTCTCTCCCTCTCTGTCTTTCTCTGTCTCTCTCTATGTCTCTCTCTCTCTCTCTCGCTCTCTCTCTCTGTCTCTCTGTTTCTCTCTCTCTGTCTCTCTCTCTCAATTCAATTCAATTCAAGGGGCTTTATTGGCATGGGAAACATGTGTTAACATTGCCAAAGCAAGTGAGGTAAATAATATACAAAAGTTAATTAAACAATAAAAATGAACAGTAAACATTACACATACAGAAGTTTCAAAACAATAAAGACATTACAAGTGTCATATTATATATAAAATATATACAGTGTTGTAACAATGTACAAATGGTTAAAGAACACAAAGGAAAATAAATAAGCATAAATATGGGTTGTATTTACACTGGTGTTTGTTCTTCACTGCTTGCCCTTTTCTTGTGGCAACAGGTCACAAATCTTGCTGCTGTGATGGCACACTGTGGTATTTCACCCAGTAGATATGGGAGTTTATAAAAAATTGGATTTGTTTTCAAATTCTTTGTGGATCTGTGTAATCTGAGGGAAATATGTATCTCTAATATGGCCATATGTTGGACAGGAGGTTAGGAAGTGCAGCTCAGTTTCCACCTCATTTTGTGGGCAGTGAGCACATAGCCTGTCTTCTCTTGAGAGCCAGGTCTGACTACGGTGGCCTTTCTCAATAGCAAGGCTATGCTCACTGAGTCTGTACATAGCCTGTCTTCTCTTGAGAGCCAGGTCTGACTACGGCAGCCTTTCTCAATAGCAAGGCTATGCTCACTGAGTCTGTACATAGCCTGTCTTCTCTTGAGAGCCAGGTCTGACTACGGCAGCCTTTCTCAATAGCAAGGCTATGCTCACTGAGTCTGTACATAGTGAAATCTGTACGAGTCTGCTGTTAATGATAATGCAGAGGATTTTCCCAAGGTTGCTGTTGACTCATATCCCATGGTATTTATTGGGGTAAAATTTGTCTCCACTTTTGTGGATTGGGGTGATCAGTCCTTCGTTCCAAATAAAAGATGCCAGAGCTGAGGATGATGTTAAAGTTGGAATTGTGGTCTGTATATTTTATTTCATTTAAGACAACACAAAGAACACAAAGATCAACAACACAGGACATTTTGGGTTGGAGGGTTTGTATTTTGTCTGTAATCAATGTAATTGGATAATCCAGTGGGTTCTAGTGGAACCAGTGGGCATAGACAGAATAGTGTGTTAAAAATTGTGAATAACGACTGTTTTGGTTTGTTGTGTGTTTTTGTCTCTGTCAGCATCTCAGAAGTCCTTTCTGGAGTCTGAGACAGGGTTGAAGATACTGCAGACTGGTGTGGGAGAGGTACAGTACAACTTCCTTCTGCCCTTCTTCATGTCATCAACCCTCTCTAGAGGGGGAACACTTAGACGAGGGTGACGCTCTCTGCATTTATGCCTTCTCTCTCTCTCTCTCTCTCTCTCTCTCTCAATTCAATTTCAATTCAAGGGCTTTATTGGCATGGGAAACATGTGTTAACATTGCCAAAGCAAGTGAGGTAGATAATATATAAAGTGAATATTCTCTCTCTTCCTCCCTCCATGTGTTTGTAACGCTGCTAGGAGATGAGTAATACAATAGAATGATACAGGACAACCTTGCTAAATGTCTATATATTCCCCCACTCCTCTCTCTCTTCCCCACTCGTCTCTCTCCTCTCCCCCCACTCCTCACTCCTCTATCTTCCCCCTCTCCTCTCTCTTCCACCTCTCCTCTCTCTCCTCTCTCTTCCCCCTCTCCTCTCTCTTCCAACACTCCTCTCTCTCCTCTCTCTTACCCCTCTCCTCTCTCTCCTCTCTCTTCCCCCACTCCTCTCTCTTCCCCCTCTCCTCTCTCTTCCCCCTCTCCTCTCTCTCCTCTCTCTTCCCACACTCCTCTCTCTTCCCCCTCTCCTCTCTCTCCTCTCTCTTCCCCACTCGTCTCTCTCCTCTCTCTTCCCCCTCTCCTCTCTCTTCCCCCTCTCCTCTCTCTCCTCTCTCTTCCCCTCTCCTCTCTCTCCTCTCTCTTCCCCCACTCCTCTCTCTCTTCCCCTACTCCTCTCTCTTCCCCCGTCTACTCTCTCTTCCCCCTCTCCTCTCTATTCCCCCTCTCCTCTCTCTCCTCTCTCTTCCCCCTCTCCTCTCTCTCTCCTCTCTCTTCCCCCTCTCCTCTCTCTTCCCCCTCTCCTCTCTCTCCTCTCTCTTCCCCCACTCCTCTCTCTCCTCTCTCTTCTCCCCCTCTAAGGTTTACAGTTAGAGTTAAAGTTACGATAAGGTTTACAGTAAGGGTTACGGTAAGGTTTACGGTTAGTGTTACGGTAAGGTTTACGGTTAGAGATATGGTAAGGTTTACGGTTAGGGTTACGGTAAGGTTTACGGTTAGAGTTACGGTAAGGTTTACGGTTAAGGTTATGGTAAGGTGTACAGTTAGGGTTACGGTGAGGTTAGAGTTACGGTAAGGTTTACAGTAAGGGTTAAGGTAAGGTTTACAGTAAGGGTTACGGTATGGTTTACGGTTAGAGTTACGGGAAGGTTTACAGTTAGGGTTACGGTAAGGTTTACGGTTAAGGTTACGAGAAGGTGTACAGTTAGGGTTACGGTAAGGTTAGAGTTACGGTAAGGTTTACAGTAAGGGTTACGGTAAGGTTTACAGTAAGGGTTACGGTAAGGTTTACGGTTAGAGTTATGGGAAGGTTTACGGTTAGAGTTACAGTAAGGTTTACGGTTTGAGTTACGGTAAGGTTTACGGTTAGAGTTACGGTAATGTTTATGGTTAGAGTTACGGTAAGGTTTACGGTTAGAGATATGGTAAGGTTTACGGTTAGGGTTGCGGTTAGAGATATGGTAAGGTTTACGGTTAGAGATATGGTAAGGTTTACGGTTAGAGTTACGGTTAGAGTTACGGTTAGGGTTACGGTTACGGTTACAGTAAGGTTAGGGGTTAAGGTATCAGACCTCAGGATAAGACCCAGATGTAGACCGTTTGAAATAATAAATGTTTATTTATGAAACAGGGGGCAGGCAAACGACAGGTCAAAGGCAGGCAGAGGTCAGTAATCCAGGGCAAAGTCTGTAAGGTACAGAACGGCAGGCAGGCTCAGGGTCAGGTAGGCAGAATGATCAACAACCGGGAGAAAACAGGAACTAACAAGAAACAGGAGTACAGTCAAAACAAAAACGCTGGTAGACTTGACGAGACAAGACGAACTGGCAACAGACAAACAGAGAACACGGGTATAAATACACCGGGGATAATGAGGAAGACGGGCGACACCTGGAGGGGGGTGGAGACGAGCACAAAGACAAGTGAAACAGATCAGGGTGTGACATAAGGTAAGAGTAGGGTTAGGGTAGGGATGTCTTAAGGACCCTGGATAGCACTGGCACTGAGTCATTTGTTCTCATGTGTTTTCATCCCTTCACATACAGTGCATTCGGAAAGTATTCAGACCCCTTGACTTTTTCCACATTTTGTTACGTTACAGCCTCATTCTAAAATGGGTTAAATAAATGTTTTTCCCTCATCAATCTACACACAATACCCCATAATGACAAAGCAAAAACTGTTTTTTAGAAATGCTTGCACAAATAAAAAACTGATATCGTATTTACATAAATATTCAGACTTTTCATTGATCACCTTTGAGATGTTTCTACAACTTGATTCTACCTGTGGTAAATTCAATTGATAGTTGGATGCGCTGGTCAAAATTGACACACAAAAATATGCTTTTTTACAAAAATAAGACAATGTAAGAGGTGACATGGTTGGCAGCCCCATGGGCCTGTTAAGATTTATGATTTTTACTCAATTTCTCTGTCATACTAACCTATAACGAGCCTTTGGTTGATCAATGGGCAACGCCCAGGCACCTATCAAGAGGCCTTGGCTAACCCCAGCTCTTTTCCTAACCTTAACCTAATTCTCCTAACCTGCAATGACATTTTAAGAAAAATAAGTGTTAAGTAAAAAATAGAAAATAAAAGTAACAAATAAATAAAAACAGCAGCAGTAAAATAACAATACAGGTTTATATACAGGGTGTTATGGTACAGAGTCAATGTGGAGGCTATATACAGGGTGTTATGGTACAGAGTCAATGTGGAGGCTATACACAGGGTGTTATGGTACAGAGTCAATGTGGAGGCTATATACAGGGTGTTACAGTACAGAGTCAATGTGGAGACTATATACAGGGTGTTACGGTACAGAGTCAATGTGGAGGCTATATACAGGGTATTACGGTACAGAGTCAATGTGGAGGCTATATACAGGGTGTTACGGTACAGAGTCAATGTGGAGGCTATATACAGGGTATTACGGTACAGAGTCAATGTGGAGGCTATATACAGGGTGTTACGGTACAGAGTCAATGTGGAGGCTATATACAGGGTGTTACGGTACAGAGTCAATGTGGAGGCTATATACAGGGTATTACGGTACAGAGTCAATGTGGAGGCTATATACAGGGTGTTACGGTACAGAGTCAATGTGGAGGCTATATACAGGGTATTACGGTGCAGAGTCAATGTGGAGGCTATATACAGGGTGTTACGGTACAGAGTCAATGTGGAGGCTATATACAGGGTGTTATGGTACAGAGTCAATGTGGAGGCTATACACAGGGTGTTACGGTACAGAGTTAATGTGGAGGCTATATAAAGGGTATTACGGTACAGAGTCAATGTGGAGGCTATATACAGGGTGTTACGGTACAGAGTCAATGTGGAGGCTAAATACAGGGTATTACGGTACAGAGTCAATGTGGAGGCTATATACAGGGTGTTACGGTACAGAGTCAATGTGGAGGCTAAATACAGGGTGTTACAGTACAGAGTCAATGTGGAGGCTATATACAGGGTATTACGGTACAGAGTCAATGTGGAGGCTATATACAGGGTGTTACGGTACAGAGTCAATGTGGAGGCTATATACAGGGTGTTATGGTACAGAGTCAATGTGGAGGCTATATACAGGGTGTTACGGTACAGAGTCAATGTGGAGGCTATATACAGGGTGTTACGGTACAGAGTCAATGTGGAGGCTATATACAGGGTGTTATGGTACAGAGTCAATGTGGAGGCTATATACAGGGTGTTACGGATATTTCACCTCACTCAAAACCTCCTATTTTGGGGGTGTGTGGTTAAAACCATGATTTGGTCAAACAGTAAAGAGCATTATCTACCGTCATTATTCCTGTAATGAACGTGTCTTGCTGCCAGACAGTAACCCCAAGCACACATCAAAATTCACAAAGAAATGGTTAATTGACCACAAAAATCAACATTTTTGCAATGGCCATCTCAGTCTCCGGACTTCAACCCCATTGAAAACCTGTGGTTGGAATTGAAAGAGGACAGTCCATAATTACTGATGAAGAATATCAAGGATCTGGACGGATTCTTTATGGTGGTCTAAGATCCCTGTCGTAAAATAAAAGGTGAAGAAAAGTTTGAAGAAAAAAAAACAATTTAGTAAATCTCTAAATAAAGCCTAAGACATGGACCACATGGATGCCTGTACCTTGTGTAAAAATATTACTTAGCTTGTCCACTATAACAGGTTCAAGCGTAACCAGATTAACTTGCTTTGAAGATGAAAACTACTTTCAACGCACACACAAACCCCGTGTCCCAGTCGCTAGACTAGTGACTTCAGCCGCCATCTAGTGGAAATGAATGGTAACTAGAGCTTCAGCCGCCATCTAGTGGAAATTAATGGTAACTAGAGCTTTGGCTGCCATCTAGTGGAAATGAATGGTAACTAGAGCTTTGGCTGCCATCTAGTGGAAATGAATGGTAACTAGAGCTTTGGCTGCCATCTAGTGGAAATTAATGGTAACTACACTAGTTAGTTGGCCGGTGTCAAAGTAGACTTTAATAATATATGCCATTCAGCAGACACCTTTATCCAAAGCAAACTGGGTACATGGTAGTGGAAACAGACCATAGAAACAGGATTACAATGTTGATATCATGGATGGTCAGTCCTTGTATCTATAGCTCTGTCTATTAATCTGAGAGTGGTTACATTTCTCCAGGCCCATCAATCAGCGTTTTACCCAAAGAGGAGCAGGGAGACACTGTTTCTACTGCTGATTGACACTTTAAGAAATTAAAATGCAGATTAAATACACAACAAAAATTGTTACAGATACTATATAAATGTCCCATCACTCAGACAGTCAGTGAATAGACAACATCCAGCACAGCAAACAATCAATCAATCAAATACATTTTACAAAAAGCCCTTTTTACATCAGAAATAATAACCACAGTGATTATAGAAGGTGCAACAGTTCAACACCTCAGGAGCAAATGTCAGTTGGCTTTTCATAGCTGATCATACGTATGTTGAGAGAGAGAGAGTCGAAACATTCATATGTTGAGAGAGAGAGTCGAAACATTAATATGTTGAGAGAGAGAGAGAGTCGAAACATTCGTATGTTGAGAGAGAGAGAGTCGAAACATTCATATGTTGAGAGAGAGAGAGAGTCAAAACATTAATATGTTGAGAGAGAGAGAGAGTCGAAACATTCGTATGTTGAGAGAGAGAGAGTCGAAACATTCATATGTTGAGAGAGAGAGAGAGTCGAAACATTAATATGTTGAGAGAGAGAGAGAGTCGAAACATTCGTATGTTGAGAGAGAGAGAGTCGAAACATTCATGTGTTGAGAGAGAGAGAGTAGAAACATTAATATGTTGAGAGAGAGAGTCGAAACATTCGTATGTTGAGAGAGAGAGAGTCGAAACATTAATATGTTGAGAGAGAGAGAGAGAGTCGAAACATTCGTATGTTGAGAGAGAGAGAGAGTCAAAACATTAATATGTTGAGAGAGAGAGTCGAAACATTAATATGTTGAGAGAGAGAGAGAGAGTCGAAACATTCATGTGTTGAGAGAGAGAGAGAGTCAAAACATTCGTATGTTGAGAGAGAGAGAGTCGAAACATTCATATGTTGAGAGAGAGAGTCGAAACATTCGTAGGTTGAGAGAGAGAGAGAGTCGAAACATTAATATGTTGAGAGAGAGAGAGAGAGTCGAAACATTCATATGTTGAGAGAGAGAGAGAGAACTCTATACAGTTTTTCAATAACTCACAGTACCAAAACAATAAAGATGGTGTCAATTCAGCTACCCAAAACATCAACTGCATATTCCAAAAAGCAGCATCGAAAGCAAATTTGAGAAAACCAAAGCAATGCAACATCAGAAGCAAAAATCAAAATGTTTCTGACAAATGGTTTGATAATGAATGTAAAACAATTAGAAAACACCTAAGACAAATGTCAAACAAAAAACATAAGCAGCAAAACAACCCAGAGCTACGATATGAATACTTTGAAACTCTGAAACAGTATAAACAAACACTGAAATGCAAGAAATTGAATTATACCAACAAGACACTTGATGAAATTGAAAACGCAATTGACCAAAATCAGTTCTGGGACATGTGGAACAATTTAAGCACAACAAAGCCACAAGAATTAGCCATACAAGATGTAGGAATTTGGAAAACTTACTTTGATAATCTATACAAAAACATCCCACAAAAAGACTTAAACCAGAACCAATTAGAAATTAAAGAAAAATTGAACATCCTGGAATCAGTCATTAAAAACAACCAAAATCCATTAGATTACCCAATAACCCAACAAGAACTAAATGAAAAGCTCAAATCTATTAAATCAAAAAAGGCTTGTGGTGTAGACAACATCAGAAATGAAATGCTGAAAAACAGCACACCTGAGTTGCAAAATGCTGTGCTTAAATTGTTCAACATGGTTTTAACTTCTGGCTGCTTCCCTGATGTCTGGAACCAGGGGCTCATCTCCCCTATCCACAAAAGTGGAGACAAATCAGACCCCAATAATTACAGGGGAATTTGCGTCAACAGTAACTTGGGAAAGATTTTCTGTAGCATTTTGAATTCAAGAATTCAAACCTTTCTTCAAGAAAAAAATGTAATAAGTAAATGTCAAATTGTCTTTCTCCCTAACCATCGCACTACTGACCATATATACACCTTACACACACTAATTAATAAACACGTCCACCAAAAAAAAGAGGGCAAAATCTTTGCTTGCTTTATTGACTTTAAAAAAGCATTTGATTCGATTTGGCACGAAGGGCTATTCTACAAAATTCTACAAAGTGGGCTTGGTGGTAAGGTGTATGACTTAATAAAATGTATGTACACAGAAAATAAGTGTGCAATAAAAATCAAAAACCAAAGAACAGAATTTTTTTCACAATGTCGAGGTGTGAGACAAGGCTGCAATTTGAGTCCAAATCTTTTCAACATTTATATCAATGAATTAGCAGACATGTTGGACCAATCTCCAGCCCCAGGACTCACACTATTTGACACAGAGGTGAAATACCTGCTATATGCTGATGACTTGGTACTTCTATCACCAACCAAAGAAGGTCTTCAACAAAACATTAATATTCTGGAGCAATATTGCCATAATTGGGCCCTGGCAGTAAATTTCCAAAAAACTAAAATCATGATTTTCCAAAAAAAACCCAGATGTCAGAAACAAAAATGTAAATTCACCCTGAACAACACCTTAATTGAACACACAAAAAATTACACCTACCTTGGTCTGACCATATCTGCATCGGGAAACTTTAATATGGCAGTGAAGGCACTCAAAGAAAAAGCCCGCAGAGCAATGTATGCAATAAAAATGAAATTATTCAAAATCAACATCCCAATTAGAATTTGGACTAAAATATTTGACAGTGTAATCCTACCAATAGCACTTTATGGAAGTGAGGTTTGGGGGCCACTCAATAAACTGGATTTTAAAATGTGGGACAAACATCCAATTGAAACCCTACATGCAGAATTCTGTCGGAAAATTCTACAAGTCCAGAGAAATACACCAACTAATGCATGTAGGGCAGAATTGGGCCGTTTTCCAGTAATAATGAAAATACAGAAAAGATCATTAAAATTTTGGCTACATCTAAATTCAAGTCCAAATTCGAGTCTGCAATTTAAAGCACTTCAAGACCAAGAGCTGAGCCCAGAAACGAGCCCTCTCAGTCAGCTGGTGTTGGACCTCACCAACCAAGCTGACACCAGCACTGCTTCAAAAAAAAGAATTCCAATAAACAAAATCATGAACCAATCAAAGGAATCATACTTACAATACTGGAAAAACGAAACAAAATCCCAAAGCCGACTAAATTGCTATCTGACCCTAAACAGAGAATATGAATTGGCTGATTATCTCTACTCTGTCAGAGATACGAAGCAGAGACAGATCCTTACCAAGTACAGGCTGAGTGACCACCGATTGGCAATAGAAACCGGCAGACATAAAAAGACATGGCTACCCAAAGAGGAGCGTGTATGTGGTCACTGCATGACAGGGGAGGTAGAGACAGAGATGCACTTTCTCCTTTACTGTGATAAATATTCCTCACAAAGAGACTCATTATTCACAGAAATGACTACATATATTCCAAATTTTTACAAATTGAACCCAGAGGAAAAACTAAGAATACTCATGGGCGAAGGAGCAATGGCTCCTCTTGCAGCCAAATATGTATTTTCCTGCCATAGCCTGAGGGACACTGAATAATAACATCTGCATAGTAAACAGTAACTTACTTATTATTACTATTATTGTTATTACTATAATTATTAATGTTTACTGTAGACTGTTACCATTTTATTGTATTTATTTTTGTATTTAATTTTGTATTATTATTTACTACCATTTTATATTATTATTTGCTATCATTTATAATTTTGTTACAATGTATATTGCATACATTGTTGCTTTGGCAATATTGACACAATGTTTTTCATGCCAATAAAGCAGCTTGAATTTGAATTTGAATTTGAATTTGAGAGAGAGTCGAAACATTCGTATGTTGAGAGAGAGAGAGAGTCGAAACATTAATATGTTGAGAGAGAGAGAGTCAAAACATTCGTATGTTGAGAGAGAGAGAGTCGAAACATTCATATGTTGAGAGAGAGAGTCGAAACATTAATATGTTGAGAGAGAGAGAGAGTCGAAACATTCATATGTTAAGAGAGAGAGAGTCAAAACATTCGTATGTTGAGAGAGAGAGAGTCAAAACATTCGTATGTTGAGAGAGAGAGAGTCGAAACATTAATATGTTGAGAGAGAGAGAGAGAGTCAAAACATTCGTATGTTGAGAGAGAGAGAGTCGAAACATTAATATGTTGAGAGAGAGAGAGAGAGAGTCAAAACATTCGTATGTTGAGAGAGAGAGAGAGAGAGTCAAAACATTCATATGTTGAGAGAGAGAGTCGAAACATTCATATGTTGAGAGAGAGAGAGTCGAAACATTAATATGTTGAGAGAGAGAGAGAGAGTCGAAACATTAATATGTTGAGAGAGAGAGAGAGAGTCGAAACATTAATATGTTGAGAGAGAGAGAGAGAGTCGAAACATTAATATGTTGAGAGAGAGAGAGAGTCGAAACATTAATATGTTGAGAGAGAGAGTCGAAACATTAATATGTTGAGAGAGAGAGAGTCAAAACATTCGTATGTTGAGAGAGAGAGAGTCGAAACATTAATATGTTGAGAGAGAGAGTCGAAACATTCATATGTTGAGAGAGAGAGAGAGTCAAAACATTCGTATGTTGAGAGAGAGAGTCGAAACATTAATATGTTGAGAGAGAGAGAGAGAGTCGAAACATTCGTATGTTGAGAGAGAGAGAGTCGAAACATTAATATGTTGAGAGAGAGAGTCGAAACATTCATATGTTGAGAGAGAGAGTCGAAACATTCATGTGTTGAGAGAGAGAGTCGAAACATTAATATGTTGAGAGAGAGAGAGAGAGTCGAAACATTAATATGTTGAGAGAGAGAGTCGAAACATTCATGTGTTGAGAGAGAGAGAGAGTCAAAACATTCATATGTTGAGAGAGAGAGAGTCGAAACATTAATATGTTGAGAGAGAGAGAGTCAAAACATTCATATGTTGAGAGAGAGAGAGTCGAAACATTAATATGTTGAGAGAGAGAGAGAGAGTCAAAACATTCGTATGTTGAGAGAGAGAGAGTCGAAACATTCGTATGTTGAGAGAGAGAGAGTCGAAACATTCATATGTTGAGAGAGAGAGAGTCGAAACATTCATATTTTGAGAGAGAGAGAGAGTCGAAACATTAATATGTTGAGAGAGAGAGAGAGTCGAAACATTAATATGTTGAGAGAGAGAGAGAGTCGAAACATTCGTATGTTGAGAGAGAGAGAGTCGAAACATTAATATGTTGAGAGAGAGAGAGTCGAAACATTAATATGTTGAGAGAGAGAGAGTCGAAACATTGGTATGTTGAGAGAGAGAGAGAGAGTCGAAACATTCATATGTTGAGAGAGAGAGAGAGTCAAAACATTCATATGTTGAGAGAGAGAGAGAGAGTCAAAACATTCATATGTTGAGAGAGAGAGTCGAAACATTCATATGTTGAGAGAGAGAGAGAGAGTCAAAACATTCATATGTTGAGAGAGAGAGAGAGAGTCGAAACATTCGTATGTTGAGAGAGAGAGTCGAAACATTCATATGTTGAGAGAGAGAGAGTCGAAACATTCGTATGTTGAGAGAGAGAGAGAGTCGAAACATTCATATGTTGAGAGAGAGAGTCGAAACATTCGTATGTTGAGAGAGAGAGAGTCGAAACATTCATATGTTGAGAGAGAGAGAGTCGAAACATTAATATGTTGAGAGAGAGAGAGTCAAAACATTAATATGTTGAGAGAGAGAGAGTCGAAACATTCATATGTTGAGAGAGAGAGAGTCAAAACATTCGTATGTTGAGAGAGAGAGAGTCGAAACATTAATATGTTGAGAAAGAGTGAGAGAGTCAAAACATTCGTATGTTGAGAGAGAGAGAGTTGAAACATTAATATGTTGAGAGAGAGAGAGAGAGTCAAAACATTCGTATGTTGAGAGAGAGAGAGTCGAAACATTAATATGTTGAGAGAGAGAGTCAAAACATTCGTATGTTGAGAGAGAGAGAGAGTCAAAACATTCATGTGTTGAGAGAGTCGAAACATTAATATGTTGAGAGAGAGAGAGAGAGTCGAAACATTAATATGTTGAGAGAGAGAGAGTCGAAACATTAATATGTTGAGAGAGAGAGAGTCAAAACATTCATATGTTGAGAGAGTCGAAACATTAATATGTTGAGAGAGAGAGAGAGAGTCAAAACATTCATATGTTGAGAGAGAGAGAGAGTCAAAACATTCATATGTTGAGAGAGAGAGAGTCGAAACATTAATATGTTGAGAGAGAGAGAGTCAAAACATTCATATGTTGAGAGAGAGAGAGTCGAAACATTCGTATGTTGAGAGAGAGAGAGTCGAAACATTAATATGTTGAGAGAGAGAGAGTCGAAACATTCATATGTTGAGAGAGAGAGAGAGTCGAAACATTAATATGTTGAGAGAGAGAGAGTTGAAACATTCGTATGTTGAGAGAGAGAGTAGGAACATTAATATGTTGAGAGAGAGAGAGTCGAAACATTAATATGTTGAGAGAGAGAGAGAGAGAGTCGAAACATTCATATGTTGAGAGAGAGAGAGAGAGTCGAAACATTCGTATGTTGAGAGAGAGAGTCGAAACATTCGTATGTTGAGAGAGAGAGAGTCGAAACATTCGTATGTTGAGAGAGAGAGAGTCGAAACATTCATATGTTGAGAGAGAGAGAAAGTCGAAACATTAATATGTTGAGAGAGAGAGAGTCGAAACATTAATATGTTGAGAGAGAGAGAGTCGAAACATTCGTATGTTGAGAGAGAGAGAGAGAGTCGAAACATTCATATGTTGAGAGAGAGAGAGAGTCAAAACATTCATATGTTGAGAGAGAGAGAGAGTCAAAACATTCATATGTTGAGAGAGAGAGTCGAAACATTCATATGTTGAGAGAGAGAGAGAGAGTCGAAACATTCATATGTTGAGAGAGTCGAAACATTCGTATGTTGAGAGAGAGAGTCGAAACATTCGTATGTTGAGAGAGAGAGTCGAAACATTCGTATGTTGAGAGAGAGAGAGAGTCGAAACATTCATATGTTGAGAGAGAGAGAGTCGAAACATTCGTATGTTGAGAGAGAGAGTCGAAACATTAATATGTTGAGAGAGAGAGAGTCAAAACATTAATATGTTGAGAGAGAGCGAGTCGAAACATTCATATGTTGAGAGAGAGAGAGTCAAAACATTCGTATGTTGAGAGAGAGAGAGTCGAAACATTAATATGTTGAGAAAGAGTGAGAGTCAAAACATTCGTATGTTGAGAGAGAGAGAGTCGAAACATTAATATGTTGAGAGAGAGAGAGAGAGTCAAAACATTCGTATGTTGAGAGAGAGAGTCGAAACATTAATATGTTGAGAGAGAGAGTCAAAACATTCGTATGTTGAGAGAGAGAGAGAGAGTCAAAACATTCATGTGTTGAGAGAGAGAGTCGAAACATTAATATGTTGAGAGAGAGAGAGAGAGTCGAAACATTAATATGTTGAGAGAGAGAGAGTCGAAACATCAATATGTTGAGAGAGAGAGAGTCAAAACATTCATATGTTGAGAGAGTCGAAACATTAATATGTTGAGAGAGAGAGAGAGAGTCAAAACATTCATATGTTGAGAGAGAGAGAGAGTCAAAACATTCATATGTTGAGAGAGAGAGAGTCGAAACATTAATATGTTGAGAGAGAGAGAGAGAGTCGAAACATTAATATGTTGAGAGAGAGAGAGTCGAAACATTCATATGTTGAGAGAGAGAGAGTCGAAACATTCGTATGTTGAGAGAGAGAGAGAGTCGAAACATTCATATGTTGAGAGAGAGAGAGTCGAAACATTCATATGTTGAGAGAGAGAGAGTCGAAACATTAATATGTTGAGAGAGAGTCGAAACATTCATATGTTGAGAGAGAGAGAGAGAGTCGAAACATTAATATGTTGAGAGAGAGAGTCAAAACATTCGTATGTTGAGAGAGAGAGAGTCGAAACATTCATATGTTGAGAGAGAGAGTCAAAACATTAATATGTTGAGAGAGAGTCGAAACATTAATATGTTGAGAGAGAGAGTCGAAACATTCATATGTTGAGAGAGAGAGAGAGTCAAAACATTCGTATGTTGAGAGAGAGAGAGAGAGTCGAAACATTCATATGTTGAGAGAGAGAGAGAGTCAAAACATTCATATGTTGAGAGAGAGAGAGAGTCAAAACATTCATATGTTGAGAGAGAGAGAGAGTCGAAACATTAATATGTTGAGAGAGAGAGAGAGTCGAAACATTAATATGTTGAGAGAGAGAGAGAGTCGAAACATTCGTATGTTGAGAGAGAGAGAGTCGAAACATTAATATGTTGAGAGAGAGAGAGTCGAAACATTAATATGTTGAGAGAGAGAGAGTCGAAACATTGGTATGTTGAGAGAGAGAGAGAGAGTCGAAACATTCATATGTTGAGAGAGAGAGAGAGTCAAAACATTCATATGTTGAGAGAGAGAGAGAGAGTCAAAACATTCATATGTTGAGAGAGAGAGTCGAAACATTCATATGTTGAGAGAGAGAGAGAGAGTCAAAACATTCATATGTTGAGAGAGAGAGAGAGAGTCGAAACATTCGTATGTTGAGAGAGAGAGTCGAAACATTCATATGTTGAGAGAGAGAGAGTCGAAACATTCGTATGTTGAGAGAGAGAGAGAGTCGAAACATTCATATGTTGAGAGAGAGAGTCGAAACATTCGTATGTTGAGAGAGAGAGAGTCGAAACATTCATATGTTGAGAGAGAGAGAGTCGAAACATTAATATGTTGAGAGAGAGAGAGTCAAAACATTAATATGTTGAGAGAGAGAGAGTCGAAACATTCATATGTTGAGAGAGAGAGAGTCAAAACATTCGTATGTTGAGAGAGAGAGAGTCGAAACATTAATATGTTGAGAAAGAGTGAGAGAGTCAAAACATTCGTATGTTGAGAGAGAGAGAGTTGAAACATTAATATGTTGAGAGAGAGAGAGAGAGTCAAAACATTCGTATGTTGAGAGAGAGAGAGTCGAAACATTAATATGTTGAGAGAGAGAGTCAAAACATTCGTATGTTGAGAGAGAGAGAGAGTCAAAACATTCATGTGTTGAGAGAGTCGAAACATTAATATGTTGAGAGAGAGAGAGAGAGTCGAAACATTAATATGTTGAGAGAGAGAGAGTCGAAACATTAATATGTTGAGAGAGAGAGAGTCAAAACATTCATATGTTGAGAGAGTCGAAACATTAATATGTTGAGAGAGAGAGAGAGAGTCAAAACATTCATATGTTGAGAGAGAGAGAGAGTCAAAACATTCATATGTTGAGAGAGAGAGAGTCGAAACATTAATATGTTGAGAGAGAGAGAGTCAAAACATTCATATGTTGAGAGAGAGAGAGTCGAAACATTCGTATGTTGAGAGAGAGAGAGTCGAAACATTAATATGTTGAGAGAGAGAGAGTCGAAACATTCATATGTTGAGAGAGAGAGAGAGTCGAAACATTAATATGTTGAGAGAGAGAGAGTTGAAACATTCGTATGTTGAGAGAGAGAGTAGGAACATTAATATGTTGAGAGAGAGAGAGTCGAAACATTAATATGTTGAGAGAGAGAGAGAGAGAGTCGAAACATTCATATGTTGAGAGAGAGAGAGAGAGTCGAAACATTCGTATGTTGAGAGAGAGAGTCGAAACATTCGTATGTTGAGAGAGAGAGAGTCGAAACATTCGTATGTTGAGAGAGAGAGAGTCGAAACATTCATATGTTGAGAGAGAGAGAAAGTCGAAACATTAATATGTTGAGAGAGAGAGAGTCGAAACATTAATATGTTGAGAGAGAGAGAGTCGAAACATTCGTATGTTGAGAGAGAGAGAGAGAGTCGAAACATTCATATGTTGAGAGAGAGAGAGAGTCAAAACATTCATATGTTGAGAGAGAGAGAGAGTCAAAACATTCATATGTTGAGAGAGAGAGTCGAAACATTCATATGTTGAGAGAGAGAGAGAGAGTCGAAACATTCATATGTTGAGAGAGTCGAAACATTCGTATGTTGAGAGAGAGAGTCGAAACATTCGTATGTTGAGAGAGAGAGTCGAAACATTCGTATGTTGAGAGAGAGAGAGAGTCGAAACATTCATATGTTGAGAGAGAGAGAGTCGAAACATTCGTACGTTGAGAGAGAGAGTCGAAACATTAATATGTTGAGAGAGAGAGAGTCAAAACATTAATATGTTGAGAGAGAGCGAGTCGAAACATTCATATGTTGAGAGAGAGAGAGTCAAAACATTCGTATGTTGAGAGAGAGAGAGTCGAAACATTAATATGTTGAGAAAGAGTGAGAGTCAAAACATTCGTATGTTGAGAGAGAGAGAGTCGAAACATTAATATGTTGAGAGAGAGAGAGAGAGTCAAAACATTCGTATGTTGAGAGAGAGAGTCGAAACATTAATATGTTGAGAGAGAGAGTCAAAACATTCGTATGTTGAGAGAGAGAGAGAGAGTCAAAACATTCATGTGTTGAGAGAGAGAGTCGAAACATTAATATGTTGAGAGAGAGAGAGAGAGTCGAAACATTAATATGTTGAGAGAGAGAGAGTCGAAACATCAATATGTTGAGAGAGAGAGAGTCAAAACATTCATATGTTGAGAGAGTCGAAACATTAATATGTTGAGAGAGAGAGAGAGAGTCAAAACATTCATATGTTGAGAGAGAGAGAGAGTCAAAACATTCATATGTTGAGAGAGAGAGAGTCGAAACATTAATATGTTGAGAGAGAGAGAGAGAGTCGAAACATTAATATGTTGAGAGAGAGAGAGTCGAAACATTCATATGTTGAGAGAGAGAGAGTCGAAACATTCGTATGTTGAGAGAGAGAGAGAGTCGAAACATTCATATGTTGAGAGAGAGAGAGTCGAAACATTCATATGTTGAGAGAGAGAGAGTCGAAACATTAATATGTTGAGAGAGAGTCGAAACATTCATATGTTGAGAGAGAGAGAGAGAGTCGAAACATTAATATGTTGAGAGAGAGAGTCAAAACATTCGTATGTTGAGAGAGAGAGAGTCGAAACATTCATATGTTGAGAGAGAGAGTCAAAACATTAATATGTTGAGAGAGAGTCGAAACATTAATATGTTGAGAGAGAGAGTCGAAACATTCATATGTTGAGAGAGAGAGAGAGTCAAAACATTCGTATGTTGAGAGAGAGAGAGAGAGTCGAAACATTCATATGTTGAGAGAGAGAGAGAGTCAAAACATTCATATGTTGAGAGAGAGAGAGAGTCAAAACATTCATATGTTGAGAGAGAGAGTCGAAACATTCATATGTTGAGAGAGAGAGAGAGAGTCGAAACATTCATATGTTGAGAGAGAGAGAGAGAGTCGAAACATTCGTATGTTGAGAGAGAGAGTCGAAACATTCGTATGTTGAGAGAGAGAGTCGAAACATTCGTATGTTGAGAGAGAGAGAGAGTCGAAACATTCATATGTTGAGAGAGAGAGAGTCGAAACATTCGTATGTTGAGAGAGAGAGAGTCGAAACATTAATATGTTGAGAGAGAGAGAGTCAAAACATTAATATGTTGAGAGAGTCAAAACATTCATATGTTGAGAGAGAGAGAGTCAAAACATTCGTATGTTGAGAGAGAGAGAGTCGAAACATTAATATGTTGAGAAAGAGTGAGAGTCAAAACATTCGTATGTTGAGAGAGAGAGTCGAAACATTAATATGTTGAGAGAGAGAGAGAGAGTCAAAACATTCGTATGTTGAGAGAGAGAGTCGAAACATTAATATGTTGAGAGAGAGAGTCAAAACATTCGTATGTTGAGAGAGAGAGAGAGAGTCAAAACATCCATGTGTTGAGAGAGAGAGAGTCGAAACATTAATATGTTGAGAGAGAGAGAGAGAGTCGAAACATTAATATGTTGAGAGAGAGAGAGTCGAAACATCAATATGTTGAGAGAGAGAGAGTCAAAACATTCATATGTTGAGAGAGTCGAAACATTAATATGTTGAGAGAGAGAGAGAGAGTCAAAACATTCATATGTTGAGAGAGAGAGAGAGTCAAAACATTCATATGTTGAGAGAGAGAGAGTCGAAACATTAATATGTTGAGAGAGAGAGTCGAAACATTAATATGTTGAGAGAGAGAGAGTCGAAACATTCATATGTTGAGAGAGAGAGAGTCGAAACATTCGTATGTTGAGAGAGAGAGAGAGTCGAAACATTCATATGTTGAGAGAGAGAGAGTCGAAACATTCATATGTTGAGAGAGAGAGAGTCGAAACATTAATATGTTGAGAGAGAGAGTCGAAACATTCATATGTTGAGAGAGAGAGAGAGAGTCGAAACATTAATATGTTGAGAGAGAGAGAGAGTCAAAACATTCGTATGTTGAGAGAGAGAGAGTCGAAACATTCATATGTTGAGAGAGAGAGTCAAAACATTAATATGTTGAGAGAGAGTCGAAACATTAATATGTTGAGAGAGAGAGTCGAAACATTCATATGTTGAGAGAGAGAGAGTCAAAACATTCGTATGTTGAGAGAGAGAGAGAGAGTCGAAACATTCGTATGTTGAGAGAGAGAGAGTCGAAACATTAATATGTTGAGAGAGAGAGAGAGAGTCGAAACATTCATGTGTTGAGAGAGAGAGAGTCGAAACATTCGTATGTTGAGAGAGAGAGAGTCGAAACATTAATATGTTGAGAGAGAGAGTCGAAACATTAATATGTTGAGAGAGAGAGAGAGAGTCGAAACATTCGTATGTTGAGAGAGAGAGAGTCGAAACATTAATATGTTGAGAGAGAGAGAGTCGAAACAGCCGGACCTTGGACAAGGTAGCACATTCGTTGAAACGAGTCAAAAATAAATCTGTGGAAAAACAATTCTACTTCGATTCCCTTTGTGGATGGGGTGTATCTTTTGAATTCACTGTTGAATGGCCTGCTCCTATTCCGTTTTTCGTAAACACCATCCCGCTCACCCAAAGTGATCGATAGTATATCTTGGCTCACACTGTGATGGTGATTCTGAGCGCTGAGGTTCATACAGCGAGTTCTGGTCTTCACTGTTCTCACTCTCCGTCAGCTCCATCTGTTGTGTAGTTCAAATCAAATGTATTTATAAAGCCCTTCTTACATCAGCTGATGTCACAAAGTGCTGTACAGAAACCCAGCCTAAAACCCCAAACAGCAAGCAATGCAGGTGTAGAAGCACGGTGGCTAGGAAAAACTCCCTAGAAAGGCCAAAACCTAGGAAGAAACCTAGAGAGGAACCAGGCTATGTGGGGTGGCCAGTCCTCTTCTGGCTGTGCTGTGTGGAGATTATAACAGAACATGGCCAAGATGTTCAAATGTTCATAAATGACCAGCAGGGTCAAATAATAATAATCACAGTGGTTGTAGAGGGTGCAACAAGTCAGCACCTCAGGAGTAACTGTCAGTTGGCTTTTCATAGCCGATCATTCAGAGTATCTCTACCACTCCTGCTGTCTGTAGAGAGTTGAAAACAACAGGTCTGGGACAAGTAGCACATCCGGTGAACAGGTCAGGGTTCCACAGCCGCAGGCAGAACAGTTGAAACTGGAGCAGCAGCACGACCAGGTGGACTGGGGACAGCAAGGAGTCATCATGCCAGGTAGTTCTAATTCATCTAGCCTGGTGCTATACAGCTCATGTTTGAATTACTACTTGTTGTTGCCATCTTCGTTGTCCGCCCCTAACCTCACTGTCTTCGATAACACAGACAATTTGTTGATTCCTGCCAGTGACACACTGGCGTCAGTCGTTACTATGGCAATTTGAGATGGAGCTGACCATAGCTCAAATTAACATAGTTGACGATAAAAAATACTAAATATAGAGATGTTTTTGTGTTAAATACACATGTTTAGTATTAGTGGATTGAAAACATCTCTTTGTTTAGATTTACTTCCTAAAGTGTTTTCATTCCCCTTTAAGAGATGATAGTGTTTCCATTCCCCTTTAAGAGTTGATACTGTTTCCATTCCCCTTTAAGAGTTGATAGTGTTTCCATTCCCCTTTAAGAGATGATAGTGTTTCCATTCCCCTTTAAGAGTTGATAGTGTTTCCATTCCCCTTTAAGAGATGATAGTGTTTCCATTCCCCTTTAAGAGTTGATACTGTTTCCATTCCCCTTTAAGAGTTGATAGTGTTTCCATTCCCCTTTAAGAGTTGATAGTGTTTCCATTCCCCTTTAAGAGTTGATAGTGTTTCCATTCCCCTTTAAGAGATGATAGTGTTTCCATTCCCCTTTAAGAGTTGATAGTGTTTTCATTCCCCTTTAAGAGATGATAGTGTTTCCATTCCCCTTTAAGAGATGATAGTGTTTCCATTCCCCTTTAAGAGATGATAGTGTTTCCATTCCCCTTTAAGAGATGATAGTGTTTCCCTTTAAGAGATGATAGTGTTTCCATTCCCCTTTAAGAGATGATAGTGTTTCCCTTTAAGAGAAGAAAGTGTTTCCCTTTAAGAGATGACAGTGTTTCCCTTTAAGAGTTGATAGTGTTTCCATTCCCCTTTAAGAGATGATAGTGTTTCCATTCCCCTTTAAGAGATGATAGTGTTTCCATTCCCCTTTAAGAGTTGATAGTGTTTTCATTCCCCTTTAAGAGTTGATAGTGTTTTCATTCCCCTTTAAGAGTTGATAGTGTTTCCATTCCCCTTTAAGAGATGATAGTGTTTCCATTCCCCTTTAAGAGATGATAGTGTTTCCATTCCCCTTTAAGATATGATAGTGTTTCCATTCCCCTTTAAGAGATGATAGTGTTTCCCTTTAAGAGATTATAGTGTTTCCCTTTAAGAGATGATAGTGTTTCCCTTTAAGAGATGATAGTGTTTCCCTTTAAGAGATGATAGTGTTTCCCTTTAAGAGATGATAGTGTTTCCCTTTAAGAGATGATAGTGTTTCCCTTTAAGAGATGATAGTGTTTCCCTTTAAGAGATGATAGTGTTTCCATTCCCCTTTAAGAGATGATAGTGTTTCCCTTTAAGAGTTGACGGTGTGCTCAGTGATGTGGGCTGGTGTGGATAAAATGCCAGGGACAAATTCTTGTCCCAGTCTGCCCCTGCTGCTGTTCTGTTCGCTCCCACAGACTGCCTATCCTATCCAAGACATCAAACCCGACCCGCCCCCACCTCCGTTACTCTCCCCATCCCAAAAAGCAACATGTGGAGCTGTGCCTTTTTGAAGTGACAAGTGGCGGCGTCAGTTGAATGGAGTTTGAAGGAGAGCTAGAGGCCTCGCATTGCAGCCCGGGAGAGCGCAGAGAGAGAGAGAGAGGGAGAAGCACATGTTTATTTATTTCCTTTCCCTTCCTCTTTGCTTGAGTGTAGGCCTAGGCTACTTGCTACAAGTTTCCACAATCCTTTTCAAATGACTTTTTCCGGGTATTATTCGTGATATCAGGGGCTTGTCGGAACTTAAATGTGATATTGGGTCGTGCATCATGAGTGGAAGAAAGAGAAAGAGCTCCTCTAGTGCTCTACCGGCCACATTAGCCGTATCTGATTCAGGAGAGATGCAGAGGTTGATCCGGGTGGAAACCACCCCAGTGCTGAAATGTAGGATGGATTGTGGTGAGTGTTATTTTTAGTCTCTAGATATATATATATTTTTTTTGTGAAATGAATTGGTCTGTATGAGTCAAGCTTTATGGTTTAACAACTTACATTTTTTTTTTTACATTTGTGCTAAATATTACATTGAGTAGACGACTCACTCAGAACTAAGTACAAGGGCAGCTTCTTTCAGGACTACTTAAAGATCAATTATTTTAGTGGAAACAAACGTTTTGGGCCTCATTGCTCATATCGTAAAGGATGCGATGGATTCTTATTTTCCAACTAAATTAATTAATAAAAACAATGTAGACTGTCAAAAAAAAAGAGAGGACATTTTCTATGAACACATGTAGGCAAACTACTAATAACATGGCCTGAAATGAAATGTATTATAACGATGATAATACTAATAAATAATTAGCCAACATTTAAAGCCTATTCATTAATACACCTGCATAATTTAAACCTAGGCCTGCTACAGGTCATTTCCAATTAAAATGCAGAGCTAAGTGCTTGTTATATGAATGCATTCAGTTGATCAAAAGGAACAACTTGAATTAATTGATTTTTGGTTACAGAATAACCTGGAAAGATTTATATAATAGGCCTTCTGGTGAATTAGTCATGTTTATATAATAGGCCTCCTGGTGAATTAGTCATGTTTATATAATAGGCCTCCTGGTGAATTAGTCATGTTTATATAATAGGCCTGCTGGTGAATTAGTGATGTTTATATAATAAGCCTTCTGGTGAATTAGTCATGTTTATATAATAGGCCTGCTGGTGAATTAGTGATGTTTATATAATAAGCCTTCTGGTGAATTAGTGATGTTTATATAATAAGCCTTCTGGTGAATTAGTCATGTTTATATAATAGGCCTGCTGGTGAATTAGTGATGTTTATATAATAAGCCTTCTGGTGAATTAGTCATGTTTATATAATAGGCCTGCTGGTGAATTAGTCATGTTTATATAATAGGCCTTCTGGTGAATTAGTCATGTTTATATAAAAGGCCTGCTGGTGAATTAGTGATGTTTATATAATAGGCCTGCTGGTGAATTAGTGATGTTTATATAATAGGCCTCCTGGTGCATTAGTCATGTTTATATAATAGGCCTGCTGGTGAATTAGTCATGTTTATATAATAGGCCTGCTGGTGAATTAGTGATGTTTATATAATAGGCCTGCTGGTGAATTAGTGATGTTTATATAATAGGCCTGCTGGTGAATTAGTCATGTTTATATAATAGGCCTGCTGGTGAATTAGTCATGTTTATATAATAAGCCTTCTGGTGAATTAGTGATGTTTATATAATAAGCCTTCTGGTGAATTAGTCATGTTTATATAATAGGCCTGCTGGTGAATTAGTGATGTTTATATAATAAGCCTTCTGGTGAATTAGTCATGTTTATATAATAGGCCTGCTGGTGAATTAGTCATGTTTATATAATAGGCCTTCTGGTGAATTAGTCATGTTTATATAAAAGGCCTGCTGGTGAATTAGTGATGTTTATATAATAGGCCTGCTGGTGAATTAGTGATGTTTATATAATAGGCCTGCTGGTGAATTAGTCATGTTTATATAATAGGCCTGCTGGTGATTTAGTGATGTTTATATAATAGGCCTGCTGGTGAATTAGTGATGTTTATATAATAGGCCTGCTGGTGAATTAGTGATGTTTATATAATAGGCCTCCTGGTGCATTAGTCATGTTTATATAATAGGCCTGCTGGTGAATTAGTCATGTTTATATAATAGGCCTGCTGGTGAATTAGTGATGTTTATATAATAGGCCTGCTGGTGAATTAGTGATGTTTATATAATAGGCCTGCTGGTGAATTAGTGATGTTTATATAATAGGCCTCCTGGTGCATTAGTCATGTTTATATAATAGGCCTGCTGGTGAATTAGTCATGTTTATATAATAGGCCTGCTGGTGAATTAGTGATGTTTATATAATAGGCCTGCTGGTGAATTAGTCATGTTTATATAATAGGCCTGCTGGTGAATTAGTCATGTTTATATAATAGGCCTGCTGGTGAATTAGTCATGTTTATATAATAGGCCTGCTGGTGAATTAGTCATGTTTATATAATAGGCCTGCTGGTGAATTAGTGATGTTTATATAATAGGCCTCCTGGTGAATTAGTCATGTTTATATAATAGGCCTGCTGGTGAATTAGTCATGTTTATATAATAGGCCTGCTGGTGAATTAGTGATGTTTATATAATAGGCCTCCTGGTGAATTAGTCATGTTTATATAATAGGCCTGCTGGTGAATTAGTCATGTTTATATAATAGGCCTGCTGGTGAATTAGTCATGTTTATATAAAAGGCCTGCTGGTGAATTAGTGATGTTTATATAATAGGCCTGCTGGTGAATTAGTCATGTTTATATAATAGGCCTGCTGGTGAATTAGTCATGTTTATATAATAGGCCTCCTGGTGAATCAGTCATGTTTATATAATAGGCCTGCTGGTGAATTAGTCATGTTTATATAAAAGGCCTGCTGGTGAATTA